>NC_135837.1:13652500-13687500 GCF_029677425.1 Wolffia australiana | reverse complement strand
TAAAATACTGCATGCAAGGATATATTAATTTAGTAATATTTATTCACAATTAGAGAAGCTCTTGGCCGATAATGGTGGGGCCTTTTAGGAATGAGGTATTCTCATTATTTTTTACAATATTCCATATATTAACTCTCCTATCATAGCCTCAATCAAAGATTGAATGAAATGACGCAGAGAAATTGCTCAATTAGCTGTGCCTCATATTCAATATTCATGATGCAATTGTGCATCAAAAGGTTTACTGATACTTTGAACGTATTCAGATACTAGGACAATGTGTTACAAAACATAGATATGGCATAATACAGTATTAACAAATGGCACTTCAATTTAAAAGATTACCTTCTAATTGAGTTTAAAAAATATTTTATGTGCACATCTACTCGAATGGCAACGGACAAGCATATTGAAATATACATGGTTTTTTGGTCCACATGTCTAGGGAACGGCAGCCATCATCCGTCACGTCACGCATTATGGTAATGGCAACGTAACGGAGGGCGTGATGGTGACAGTGAGTAATTAGAGGCCCGTGGCGGTGACAGTGACTGATGCGAACTGGGGATGACAGTGACGTGATGGTGACGGGGGACTTTGGGCGAGTGACGTGACGGGATGGCCGTCACGGATGACGGCCTTGACAGATTTTTAAAAATGACCCAAAAAGCTAAAAAATCGTTAGATTTCAGCTTTTCAACGGTCTAGATTTTACCAGTGGCATCGTTAACTCAATTTATTGGCATTTTGCAGAACAGTCCCTGCATTAATTTGCGCACTCATATGGATACCGTCCAATCATAATTCGAGATATGCCCCTCCAATTCTCTCTCCTCCGCATGATTGTTTTTCTCGTCACACGTGACAGTGACGCCGTCCGTTGACGGGGACGTGACGGGGACGCCGCAAACCGTGACGGTGACGCAAGCGTGACAGATTTTTCGTAAATCCTCGGACGTGTGATGGGACGGTGACGTGATGAAACTTTCGTCGCGTCACCGTCTGTCACGGATCGTCATCCGTCACGTCACGTCCGTGGCATCACGTCCCAGACGTGCCGTTCCCTATGTAAACCTCACGAATGCCGTAATTATTTTTTGCCCAAAACAAAAAGAAAACCCTATATCCTTATCCTTAGGAAGATGCAAAGCGCATTGGAAAAATAGGCAAGAAGACAGGAAACCTTTTATGATAATCCTTTGACGTATATATATATAAAGCCCACAATAAGTTCACTTGGTTTACACCGGCAGAGAGGGAGAGAGAGGAGCAGGCAAGTTCTGGCAACGGAGGAGAAGAGCTGGGGAGATGGAAGGAGAAGGGTTATGGCCAGGGGTGCTTGAAGCAGCAAGAGAAAGGGGGGAAGGTTGGAAGGGAATGAAGAGAAAGAAAAAAACCCAAGCAAAGTATATCCAATGAGCGATCCGCCATGATTTTTGCCAAGTTTTCAATCTGACCCATTGCAAATCCCCGCCTCCCTTCTCTGTTGCTCGCCCCCCACAGCTGTTTCTTCTTCTGATTTCCTCTCTGTTCTTCAACCTCGCCGCTTTTGTCGTTTCTCTCTCTAACTCTCCCCGGTAGCCTTATGATGGGTGTTGCACGGTTCCGTCTCACCGTTTTCTGAAGGCCCTCTCTCTCTCTATCCCTATCTCTATCTCCATCTCCATCTCGGTCTCTATATCTATCTCCATGTCTTTGTCTATCTCTATCTCTATATATGTTTCATCTTTCTATATCTATCTTCTCAACTTGAAGGTCTGCATCAGTCCAGATTTCTTTTTTAGTTTTTTTAGGCATGGGTTCGTTTGATTTTTTGTGTTTGAGCCAGCGGGAGTATCCATGTTATTTTCATCGGGGTTTCTATTTGTGTATATCTCTATATCTGTCATTGCATCGCTATCTCTGTCTTTCTGTTTCTATGAGGGATCGATCGTGTTCTGTTTCTTTGGTTTCTATGTGTTTTGGGCGTTTCAGTTTGCTAGAATACTAGATTTAATCAAGTGGGCTTTCAATGTTTCATCATGTTTGCTATGTTTCTTTATTTATCTCTGTCTATGTCATTTCTATCTCTGTTTTTGCATCTCTGTACTGCTCTGTTCTTTAGTTTTTATATGAATAGCTTCTTTCATATCTTTACCGTTGTAAATCTATGTGTCTTTGTGTCTCTCTATTTTTGTTTCTATCTCTATCTCTGTCAATGGGTCGATCATGAACTTGTCAGAAACTCTGAATTTTATCATGTGGGATTTTATGTTAGTTTTTTCTCTCATGAACCACGAAAACTTCATGAAATTCTTCATAGAATATCAGCTGGAAAAAACCTTTGACAAAATGAACTTTTTATTTTTCATGCTTCAAGTATAAAACACAGAAGTGATACAGCAAGAGATAAAGTTAGATGGAACTCGCAGACTATTTAACCATGAAATACTTTTTATGCATACCAATCTCAATTGAAGAATTCTATCTAAATCTAAAGAGGACATCTCATTCTAGAATCAGGCAAAATTTCATTTTCAGGGGGTTCTATTGCATTGCTGTAATTGTATTTTTGAAATTTGAAGAGACTTTCTTGGAATGTAAATAAATTTATTATCCGAGCCAATGTGTAAATTTTCTGCAGATATTTAGGGAACGCATCGAATGAAATTTCCGTTTTTAAATAAGACATCAAAGAGATCCAGCCAGAAAGTGAGGAGATGGAAACAACTGAATATGTTCCCATGAAAAACAATGCATACATATCTATATAGTGTAATATCTAAGAAGACATCTAATCTTACAATCAGGAAATAATCACTTTTCTAAGTAATACACCAACAATATAAGCAAAGATGCTCCAAACAGGGAACTTTATGTCGTTCATCATGCCATTTGCTAGTGACAAAGGACTGATAGATGATGTGATGGTGATTGATGACGAAAAATATAGTGTTGATTAGTGTTCGTCCATCCCAATACCAGTACCAGATGACGGTATCGGGACGGATGCTGTATCGGATACCTGAAAGGCAATTTCCGGTATCCGTTCATTTCGATATCCAGATATCAAATACCGGATATCGGTGGCTACAGTGCTGATGTCCGACACTGATATCCGTCTCGATGTCAAGATCCATCTCAGGGGGGAAGGATGACGATATTGGATATCGGGTGTGGATATCAGTTTTCGATATCCAACACCGATATATTTTATAAAAATATATTTCATTCATTATTAAACAGCAGTTAGGCTAATCAACTTGCGGTAGAGGGTATTTAGAGCTTTTGATTTGTTTATTGGTGCTATAATATATACAAGTCAAACTTTTTTTTTCCTTCCATATGGGATAACAGCAGGATTCCGAGATTAACAAACTCTGAATACTTTATCCCATATGGAAGGCAAAAGAAATTTCGGCCTGTATTTATTAGACTAAGTATTAATATCATAAATAAATATTATATATAAGCCGATCATAATATAAAGAAAATCTATCGATATAAAATTAATTCATTTAATATACATACCTTGTATAATATATACAACACTCGATTTAAAATATCTTCCATATGGGATTAACAGGATTCGAGTTTTAATGTAAACTGTGAATCCTGTTATCCCATATGGAAGAAAGTAAAAATATTACATTGTATGTATTAATTGAGGTTGATAACATATCCAAACGTAAGTCGTTAGATTTAAATAAACCTATGAATGAGATAGATAACTTAATTTTTGTCAGACGATACCGGAACCGATATCCTGATACTGGTTCCGATATCCGGATATCGAAAACCGATATCCGGTATCCGTTGCATCCGTCTACCTACGGTATCTGGTACCTGATATCCGTCTAGCCCTCAGAGATGGATATCGTCCGATATCTGGCACCGTCCCATTTTTTCCCGGATATCGGATATCGGTTGTTCGATACGGGATGACGGAAGGATATCGGTTGGGCGAACCCTAGTGGTGATGGTGAATGAGGTTCTTGGACTAGTGATGTGACAGAAGACTGATAGATGATGTGATGGTGATTGATGGCGTTTTAGAAGGTGGAATGTTGGTGATGGTGAAGGAGGTTCTTGGACTGGTGATGTGATGGGGTGGCTGCTACTGATGATGGCGATGGATTTTTAAATAATGAGAGAGACCAAAAGAGTGAGAAAAATATACAGGGGTTGGGAAAGACTGAGAGAGACAAAAGGAAACCTAGAGATAGAGAGAGAAAGAGAGAATGAGAGGAAAAACGAGAGAATGAGAGGAAAAACGAGAGAATGAGAGGAAAAAGAGACTGAGAAAGAAAAGGAGAGATTAAGAGGGAGAGATTGAGAGAGAAAGAGAAACTGAGAGAGAGAGAGTCAGAGAAAATTTGTCACAATTGCTGTTTCACTACTTCCAAATAAACACACATAACCAGGACGAACTTCCCTAGCAAAAACAAGTTATTAAAGCTTAAGCAAATGTGGCTACAGCGATTTTAAGTGAAAATTTGGGTGTATCAAGCAGAGTTTTCCTGACCTGTGTTCGAGTCAGATTCAGAGTCAGAATCCGAGCGAAATTCAGAAGGTCTGACCCTATTCAAGTTCTCTTCCAGAGGTGGAAGAGAGTCATCGCCCTCTCCTTCAGATTCATCAATTGTCTCAGAATCCTGCCCACTGTGGCCGCTTAAATTACTTTCAAGTATTCCCTTGAAGGCCTCTGGCCTGCGCCAAACCAAACCACGAGGTATAATTACAAGATCAAACTAAAAAATGTAATAAGTAATAACTTAGGCTGTGTTTTTTATGAGAGGGGTTGATACCAGTGAGAGGATTTGCGAAGAACACGGACTTGATCGTGGAAGAGGACCTGTGAGACCAGACAAGCTACCTTGCTCCCTGAATCAAGGGCCTCCTTCCTGGCATTCCCATCCACCACAACGAAGCTACCTGGGCAGAGTTGTTCTTCAGAGGTCAAGTACTTTCTAAATGGATGATGCGAGATTAGGTTTTGCAGGAAAAGAGAGACGGTGCTGAGTTTGACAGAGAGAGAGAGTGTGTGTGTGCAGGAAAGAAAGTGAGTGTGTGTGAGAGAGAGAAAGTGTGTATGTGTGTGTGTGCAAGAGAAATTGTGTGTGTGAGAGAGAGAGTCTAATAGAGAGTGAACGGAAGAAAGTGTGTGTGAAAGAGAGTATGTGTATGAGAGAGTAAGAGAATGTGTGTGAAACAGAGAGAGATATATATACATACAGAGAGAGAGAGAGATAGAATGTGTAATGGAGAGCGAGGGAAAGTGAGTGAAAGAGAGTGAGAGAGAGAAAGTGTGTGTTAAATAGAGAGGGGATGTGTAAGGGAGAGCGAGGCAAAGTATATGAAAGAGAGCGAGAGAGAGAGAAAGTGTGTGCAAGAGAGAGTATATAAGAGAGCAAGGGAAAGTGTGTGAGAGAGAGAGAGAGAGAGAGAGAGAGAGAGAGAAAATGTGTAAGAGAGAGCGAGGGAAAGTGTGAACGAGAGAGAGAGGGGGGGAGAATATGAGTAAAATAAAAGGGACTGAAAGAGAGAGTGTGATAGGAAGAGGAATTGAGTGTGTGCACAAGAGAGGGAGAGGAAGAAAAAGTGCGAGAGAGAGAGAGGGAGAGAGAGAGGGAGAGAGAGAGAGAGAGAGAGAGAGAGAGAGAGAGAGAGCATGAGTAATGTGTAAGACCTCGCTTGATCCACAAGCTCTTCTGGAACTTGGCAGGGAACATGGCCAGGGACGTCACGCCTTCTGCGTCTATTACCTGGAAGCAAGGACGAAGGATGATTTTCTCAAAATACAAAATCAAATGGGTCGTCAACCAAGACCAATCCGTAGGTAGAGATAAAAAATCAGGAAATGCGCAAGCTAACTTGAAAATGAGGGCGATCAGAAACTGAAGTACCTCTATGATGTTGGAGCCTCTGAGAGAGACGACCTGCATAATGCTTTGGTTATCCTCAAGAGAGAACTCCCCCTCTTTGTGCGAAGCTCTCTTTGCATTCTTTCTGCCGACTCCCATGACTGCATACAACTGGGTTTAAAAAAATTGAAATCACAAGTGCCGGCAGAAGCATAAACTGCATTTAATCCAAAAAAATGAATATAATAAAAAGAAATAAAAGTGTTGAAAGTGCAGGCAATCCTAGAAGCTGAGGTTTGATGACTGAGCTTTTTCAGATCCCTATTTCCCTTAGCCTTTGTTTATAAACCGATATCTGCCACACAGATAAAATGATAGGAAAATTTAGCCAAATGCACATCTTTTTGCGTCGGAATTATTTTCAACTCTTCTAAAGCGTGAGTGTCTCAGAGCCAGAAGACTCTTTAGTTGATGGTACTAAACTGGAACCAATCATTAATTAAAATCCATCAGGTTCATTTATCCTTGCATTTTGTCAGTAATATTGTTAAGTCCCTTATAATTGGGGACATAATAATCATTCGAGAATAGAGATATAAAAAGAATCTGTTTTTCAAAACACTTTTTAAGAGCGAATATTTATAGTACTTTCATAATTTTCGTCTTGTCACCATCCATAGTCATCACATCATCATCGTCATCCAGCTGTGAGCAGTCATCATTATCATTGTCAATTACTCTTCAAATTGCCATCACCATCAACATCATTGTCAGGCATCCCATCATTGATAACGACGACATTTGGATGATGAAGTTCTAGCCGACAGATGGCAAACCATCAGAATGATCATGACATGATCTGGGATGCCGGTTTGCTGTAACCACGGAATATGATGACCCACGACAGCCAGATTGCTTCTCTCCTTCAAACCCCCCCCCCCAACTTTCAATATTCTCTTCTTATATTCTTCCTATAATAGCGAGGTCCCAATAGTTGATCGGCCACATGAAACATCGCCCAAAAGAGTCCTCATTCGGGTGAATTTTTGTAGGGATTTTGAATGTTTTCCACCTTTTCTTGAGTACATTTGAGCATGAGTGTGTGGGAGGTGCACCTGAACTAACCTCACAAAGAGTGCTGGAGGATTTGAGAATCACAAGGCAGGGCCACGATTATCCTGCACAACTCTGCTATGTTTAGAACGATCCTCAAATCCATTACTTAGGGATTAGTTTGAAACAAGCCAATCTACATCTGATATCAACCAGATTTCCAGAGTTTGGCAACCACACTGATACGAATCTTCCTAAAGTATACAAAAGAAGAAATAAATCAATATTGATTATGAATAGTGACAGTTATGACAGTTATGGAGACTACTCAAATATATCGTTAGAAACTTCCTGGGCGTCAAGGCAGCATAACAAACCAGTTAAAGCATCTGAAAAGACACATCCAAATGAGGCACCTCTTCATGAAGAATCCGGGGGAGGCATACAACAGACACTACCTTTGGATATGTTCGAAGAAGATAATTGAAGCAACTGCATAAAGTAGGATAGTATAAATATGTGTAGATATGTGTGTATGCCTCAGGAAAAAGTCTCCCAAGAAGAAACGGGAGGATTTCCTAAGGCTCTTAAGATATCCTTAAGGGAGTGGGAGGCGAGTTATCGCTTTGTGAGATAGTTCTGTAATTAGTGACTTGTGTACTTGTATCCAAGACTTGATAATATATTGTTGTATCTATTTGTTCTATTCTGAAATCGTACCATCAGAGAAGACTGTATCATTACTTCGAACGATCCTCAAATCCATTACTTAGGGATTAGTTTGAAACAAGCCAATCTACATCTGATATCAACCAGATTTCCAGAGTTCGGCAACCACACCCAATCCATTTCTGAAATTGACTCTTGACAGTCTATTCTTTTTGGCTCCACAAGCTATCTTCATCTTCTTATTCAATATTATCTCATCCACAATCTTCGAAACCAGATTTCACCAAAACTTCAATTCTGTTGTTGCCACCTCTGCCAGCTGCCTGCAGCGTAACTTTAGCTGCAACTATCGTTGCCATAGACTCAATAGCATCATCTCCTGTCCCAGTTACTAGGGAAAAATGGAGCTCTATCTTCAAGGGCAAGATTATTGCATCATCTGATTCCATAAAATGTGTTTGAAGCCTCCTGACAATGCAAAGCTCAAGATGACACGTGGCCCCGAATGACACAGACCCAGAAGCCTCCAAGACAAGGACTGATAATGGGGCTGAAAGGGAACTACAAAAGTGCCATCCCATAGCTTATTATAGCAAATCAATTCCTTCAACATCTCGACATAAAGCAGCATATGAAAGTAAACTGATCGCCTTGGTTTTAGCAGTCATGAAATGGAAGCATTATTTGATTTTTCAGAAATTCTTCATTCACACTAATCAATTTATCCTCAAGTACCCGAATGAACAAAGAGACATTGCACCGCAATATAACAAATGAATATCCAAATTATTGGGATTTCAATTTGAGGTCAAATACAAAGCTGGGAAAAATAATATTGTTGCAGACTCATTGTCCAGGTCTATGATCCCTGATGACATCTCTTGCAATACTCTATCCTTCACATACCGGTTGGATCATCAAGCTCTAGAACGTGAACTATTACAAAATCAAGCTACCTCTGCTCTCATTGAAGACATCTAGAACAGAGAAAATCATCATCGCCATTATTCATATCGACACAATTTACTATTCTACAAGAATCGATTAGTGATTCCCATTGGCTCACCTCTTATCAATACTATACTACGTGAGTTTCATAACTCTAAAGTCGGGGGACATGGTGGGTTTCGAAAAACGTATAAACGTATCACCTCACAGATTTATTGGCAAGGTATGAAGAAAGCTATCAAAAGTTTTGTAAACCAGGGTCAGGTCTGTCAACAGCATAAGTCTTCAAAGCTACACCCTTCAGGTCTGCTCCAACCATTACCGATTCCTAATCAAATATGGGAGGACCTTTAAATGGATTTTATCGAAGGACTACCTAAATCATCCACTTATGACTCAATAACGGTGGTAGTCGACTGACTGAGTAAATACACACACTTTTCAGCAATTAAGCACCCTTTTACAGCTCATGTCATTGCTGAAATATTCGTTTAAGACATTGTACAGTTGCATGGTATACCCAAATCAATAGTTTCAGATAGAGGATCAACATTCACTAGTCCCTCTTGGCAAGCACTACATAAATTTCAGGGAACTGCCCTTTATTTTAGCTCATCGTACCATCCGGAAACAGATGGCCAAACAGAAGTCACCAATCGATGCGATGCTTCCCTTAACTTTAAAGTTAAGGGAACTGCCCTTAACTTTAGTGTTACCTTCGATGCTTTTCTTCTAAATGTCCTAAACAGTGGGTCACTTGGTTACCGTGGGCTGAGTTCAGCTACAACAGTTCTTATCACACATCTATCAAAATGACTCCATTTCAGGCAGTACATGGAAGGGAACCTCCAACCATAATACGTTATGGCTCTCCCGCTACTCCTATTGACTCTCTGGATCAACTGTTGCAGACCAGAGGCATTATGCTCACCCAACTTAAAAATAACCTTGAAAAAGCACAAGCATACTGATATGCTCCCGATCGTATGGATTGAAGTTGGCAGAAATTCTGCAGACCGATGAAGTATTCTTCTAGATCAAATCGTCCCAATGTTCAAGAATGGGGAAATAGAGGTAATCAAGAAAGAAACGGAAAGGGGAAAAGAAACAAGAAAGGAAAATAGGAAGATCGGCTTCTGCTCTCCCTCTTTCTTGATCCAGGACTCTCCCGCTCTCCAGCCCACTTTAGCAACTGAATTTTTCAAGATCACCGTTCCCTCCTTGATGCTTTATTTTTAGTCCCTCTATTTTGACCGCCGCTACTTAGTTGACCGGCGATGCTTTGACCTTAGATACGTACGTGGCAGAGTCGTATCACATACATGACCAAAACAGCTAACAAAAAACGTATCAATGTCGAGTTTCAAGAAGATGATTAAGTGTATTTTGAAGATTCGACTCTACAAGATGAAATCATTGGCAAAAAGAAGCACTGAGAAACTTGCTCCTAAATATTGAGGCCCATAAAAAATCATGCAGAAACTTAGCCCTGCTGCTTCTAAGCTGGATTTGCCATCTTCTACTTCAATTCATCCAGTTTTTCACAAATCCAACCTTCAAAAGCTATAGGTCCTAATATTGATGTTTTGCCATGCCCTACTAAAATATCTGAAAACTGGGAATGGCAGGTCTATCCAGAAGCAATCATATCTCGCCGATTTTCTACAAATGGATTACAAGTCCTCATCAAGTGGCAAGATCTACCGCATTATGAAGCGACATGAGAAAATGCAGAAGCACTACAAAGGCAATTTCCTTCTGTCCAAATTGAGGACAATTTGTCTTTAGGGGAGGGGAGTATTGATAAGAACCTCGTGAAGATCTACCAAAGAAGAAGCAAGAGAAGGGACGTCGCCCGTGCGGGTCACTAGAGGGACGTGTGAAAATTTGAATAAAAAGGGAAAGGAAGCTATGGATTCGGAACGAGGCCAAGAGAAGAGGGCAGTTGGGAATTCAAGTCATCACTGGGCGAGGGCTGACGGGAGATCCTCCGGGTCAGAGGAGAAGGGCCGATCCGGCCTCGATCCATCTTTCTCTTCTCTTCTTTTCTTGTTTCTGTTTTCCTATTCTACACTACTCATTCCGAACATTCTTCCACCTCTTCTTCGTCTATTGTATGAATTGATCCAAGGGAATTCTTGAGCGCTACCTTATTCTCTGTATTGAATCCACTTCTTGGAAATTCTTGATAGTTTTATATCACATTCTCTGTGGAGTCCTATCAGATACATGCAAACTACAAATGAAAAAGCTCGATGCAAAGGATAAATAGCTCGATTTATCTTTCTCACAAGATGAATTTTTTTCAAAAAACTCTGAAAGGAAATATCAATGTTCCACCAACGAAATATAAATGGAATCCTGAATGTAAAGGGGAGAGGAATTCAAGACCTTGGTGACGAGAAGCTATTATAAACAGTAAATCATACAATAAAAAGAGTTGGACTTGGATTATATACTACGTGATTGGTGATACTTCGAAACTAAAATCAACAGCGGGGAAAGAACATAGAAATTAAAAATCAAAAGCTTTTGAAATCAAAAATCAAAAGCTTTTAGAAATTACCGCCGGCTGCAACAGGGATGGCGATGGATTGAAACAGCGGTGATTGCGGCGGGCTACGACGGCGACACAGAAGTCGGCGGCGAGATGCAACGCCAGAAGTTGAGAACTGGAAATAGAGATAGATAGAGAGATAGATAGATGGATAGACGGAGAGAGAGGATGAGAGAGAGAGAGCGGAGGGAGAGAGAGAGAAATAGAGAGAGGATGAGAGAGAGAGAAATAGAGAGAGGATGAGAGAGAGAGAGGAGGGAGAGAGAAATAGAGAGAGGATGAGAGCGAGGCTGCGAGAGAGAGAATCAGAGAAATAGAGAGAGGATGAGAGAGAGAGAGCGGCGGGACTCGGAGAGAAATAGAGAGAGGATGAGAGAGAGAGAGAGCGGCGGGCCTCGGGAGACGGGGAGAGAGAGAAATAGAGAGAGGATGAGAGAGAGAGAGCGGGGGGAGAGAGAGAGAAATAGAGAGAGGATGAGAGAGAGAGAGCGGCGGGAGAGAGAAATAGAGAGAGGATGAGAGAGAGAGAGAGCGGCGGGAGAGAGAGACAGAAAGAGGGTGAGAGAGAGAGAGAGCGGAGGGAGAGAGAAATAGAGAGAGGGGGAGAGAGAGAGAGAGCGGCGGGAGAGAGAAATAGAGAGAGGATGAGAGAGAGAGAGCGGCGGGAGAGAGAAATAGAAAGAGGATGAGAGAGAGAGAGAGAGCGTGGAGAGAGAAAGAGAGAGAGGAGGAGAGAGAGAGAGACCGGCGGGAGAGAGAAATAGAGAGAGGATGAGAGAGAGAGAGAGCGGCGGGAGAGAGAAATAGAGAGAGGATGAGAGAGAGAGAGCGGCGGGAGAGAGAAATAGAGAGAGGATGAGAGAGAGAGCGGCGGGAGAGAGAGAAATAGAGAGAGGATGAGAGAGAGAGCGGCGGGAGAGAGAGAGATAGAGAGAGGAAGAGAGAGAGAGAGCCGGGAGAGAGAGAAATAGAGAGAGGATGAGAGAGAGAGCGGCGGGAGAGAGAGAAATAGAGAGAGGATGAGAGAGAGAACGGCAGAAGAGAGAGAAATAAAGAGAGTATGAGAGAGAGAACGGCGGAAGAGAGAGAAATAGAGAGAGGATGAGAGGGAGAGAGCGGAGGGAGAGAGAGGATGAGAGGGAGAGAGCGGAGGGAGAGAGAGAAATAGAGAGAGGAAGAGAGAGAAATAGAGAGAAGATGAGAGGGAGAGAGCGGAGGGAGAGAGAGAAATAGAGAGAGGATGAGAGAGTATAGTGCAGGGATGAGGACTGGACAATTTTTCGTCAGGGGACGAAAAGATCGTCCTGTCCAATGGTATAGACAAAATTCGGGACGAAAATTCATCTTAGGGACCACCAGACAGGACGGTTTTAGACCCGTGGGACGAAAAATCCGTCCCTCCGGAAATCTAGGACGAAAGGACGGACCAATCTGGACGAAAAACAAGCGGATTCACATCCGACGGTTGAGATGTAGCCACGCGGCCTCGCCGTGATAATTTGCATCAAAGTCTCAGTATTTTTACGCGCATGCAAACTGACGCTGCTCAGAAATAACTGTACATATGTCCCTTTGCATTCTCTCTCCTCCGTATTTTCCTAAAAAATTAGAAAAATCTATATTGATATATTAAAAAAACGAAACGGGTTTTTTTTCCGTCCAGGACAAGGGACGGGACGATTTTCCCCGGACGGAATGAGAATTCGTCCCAGGAGGACTGGACGGGACGGTTTCGTACCGTGGGACGAAAATTCGTCCCCTCCTTCGTCCCTGCATCGAATCTGGACGTCGGACGGGAGGAAATTCATTCCGTCCCGTCCATCGTCCACGTCCGGGATGATCCGAAACTATATGAGAGAGAGTGGATGGAGAGAGAAAATAGAGAGAGGATGAGAGAGAGCAGAGGGAGAGAAAGGGGGAAAGAATGAGATAAAAAATTTAAAATAAATATGCCGAAGAAATGGAGAGAGAGAAATTGGATAAACAAAATAATTTTTCATAGAGAGAGAATTATAAATTTTCTAAGATTGGGGAAGACAGAATGGCTGGGCAAAGATAGAGAGAGAGGCAGAAAGATAGGATTTTAGTTTTTTCTGTTAAGGTCGTCACCGTCATCATCAGGACATGCTGTTCTCCAGCCACGTCACCCGTCTAGAGCCCTCGTCTTCTGTCATGTCATCGTCATTCAGGCTATCTGTCACATCTTTTGTAACCATGACAGACTCCCGGATACGTCTTCCATCATGCCTCTGGCGACTTGACGGAAGATGTGACAGTTGACGAACCCTGACGACGATGACAATCTGTTGTACTTATTAGAACAAGGAACTAAATAGCATGACAAATCTTAATATGCTATAGTTTAATATTGTTTATATGGCATCATCTCTCTCTCTCTCTGATATGTATTCATATATCTCGCTCTCTCTGTTTCTGTCTCTACCTATTTATCTCTCTCTCCTTGTCCATCCACGTCCCTTCCCAGCTCTGTCTGTCTCCATATCTGTCTATCTATACCACTCTCTCTTTCTCTCTGTCTCCCAATGCCTTCAAATCATGGCCTTCGGATGAGCTTATATCTTATCTGAAATAAATGCCAAGGTTAGAAGAAATGGCCAATTATAGATGGATGGCTGCCACGTTTGAATGGCTTAGACTTATTTTTATTGGTCGAATGAGCCTTTAACACATCATCTGGTTGGCCTAAGTGGTTGTCCTTAATTTTTCCTTGCATTAGGGGAATGTGCCTATCAATTTGCCATGTAGAACCAAAACATTGGTCAAAGTAGCAGTACTTTAATGAATCACTTAAAACCTAGATGTATCCATTTCCTAAGACTCCTTTTTAAGTCCAGGTACTATCCAGGTGGTCCTAATTGGTCAGGTTACATCCTTTTCAGTCGTACAATCGTTTATGTATGTTATGCTATGCATAAAACACGAATATTTCAAACTCGAAGAAGAAACTAAAATAAAATTCCTTGAAACTATTATGGTCACAACAGAGTGCATCTATAATCATCATAAATTCATATTAAAAGTGCGTGGATAGCCGTATATTCATAACCTCAGGATTTATGAAAAAAAGAATGTAATTTTTGATAGTATGCCTATAAAACATATCTAACTAAATATTTATTATGTAAAGCTAAATAATTATTGAATGATGCATCTTTGAAGCACCTAAACGCATGTTATCAACTTAAAAATAGAAAGATGGTCATACAGATAGAGTGTGATATATACTTCGAAATCTATAAATAAAGGCATTTAATGAGAGATGTATTCATAGAGGGAGAAAGAGACAGGAAAAATGTAGATTAATATGGATAGCAGTACATAAAGATAGTAAAAACATATTTGGATAAACAGATATAGATGGAGATACAGATATAGAAGTAGATACATAGATTTATTCATTTTTATCATGTAAATGAATAAGTTTTCTAGTAAGAGAGTAAATAAATTACTATTAGACTAGTAACATTAAATAAGGTTCATAACATACATGGTTTACTGCACCATTTAGCCAAACAATTATCACCCAAAACACATTTTATTTATTTATCCATTCAGGAAATTTATTCTTACCTTAAATGCATGAAAAGAACTTCAAACCTTTTCTAGTTGATTTCATAAGTATTTATTTATTAAATTTAAGTATAAATTATTTATATGTTTTTAGGTTATCAATAAATATTTTTAATTATTTTTCTTATTTCCATACTTTTTATTATTATATTAAAACATTCTCTTAGATCAAAATAATTTTAGAATTAAAAATTAAATTAAAAGTAATAAAATAATATATATTGAGACTGAAACTTTCCTGAAAGGCATGCTAACTTCAATAGCCGGTCCATAGGGATAATGTGATTAGGCAATCCACCAAGGGCTAGGAGATTCGAGTCAAACAAATAAATTATATGTGGAGCCTTAAATGATATTTAATATTTAGAAGAGAAAATTCTTAAATGGTATTCGTGTACTTATCACTTGTATCCTTTTATTATTCAAATATATGGGACTAACGAAAATTTAGTTTCATGGAATTGTAATGTGACTAGATTGTTGGTGGAGGAGAAAGTGATGAATAATAAAGAGACATTACATAGTATATTTTGCGATGTCCTTGAGTAGTTAAGCAGCGATAAAACAAAAGTCTAAAAAATTGGCTCCACAAAACATGACCATCATCATTTGGATACTGTATGGACTGTTTTAAGAGAGGTGGTGGGTCACTCCCCAACTATACATGACCTTCGTCATACTTTAAATTATATAAGATTTGATGGAAATTTCACTATTCTTTTGTATTTCAACACTTATCATCTAGTACTGTTGTCAATGCCGAATTATCTTTTATTGAGTAATTGTTTTCTTCATGTATAAGATACCCTGTGAAAGCCTGAGTTATAATTTAAGATTGGAAAGTTCCCAGATCTTCCAAAAAGCAGAGAAAATTGCATTTTCTTGTCGACGGATGTGAGCTAAGGGTAACTGAATGTATCTTTATCAGGATTCTACAGAAATAAAAACGTCCATACTGAACAATGCACCTCCTCCTTGGTGCATTTCATCATCATATTAGTAGAAATGCTAATATCAGAGATGGACTTGAAAATCAATGGTAACAAATTAGTAAGGAAGTCCAGGGTGGGTAATGGTGATCATCATTTATTCACCCTTGCCCTTGATGGCCCAAATTATGCCACATGGACAGTTACGATAGAGGAATATATTATGGGTAATAAAAAATATGACATTTGTAAAAATGGTGGTCAATAGTACTGATACAACCATTTCAAAATTAGCTAAACATGAGATTTAACATACATGTATAGTTTGTTTTCTCTGCATGTGTTAACTCAAACCTGTTTCATAAGGTTTTGAGCCATGATGCAGCTAACGAGACATGGAATATAATTTTTACTACCCTTGAGAAAAAAATATCTAGTATGGGATACTCGGGTAAGTATATAAGAGAATGAGAGAAATAACATTTGGGACTTAATTGTTTGGATCAAAACTTTGAAAAGTAGTATATTAACTCTCATTAAACCTTACAACATCATTTATTGTGTATGTATAATTCATCATCCACATGAGACTCCCAAATGACTTAAGGTAAATTTAATCGTCAAACCCTAATTCATCATTCTAGTTAGTATTGATGTGTGAAAAAATCATTGGAGATAAACTTCTCTGACATTTCCACTAAGATGGCCAGGGGTTTAACTACATCATCTTCCGTGAGTCAATGTCCTCTAATACATGGGCCATACAATCCCATGTTGACCACACAATCACCTTCGTGGAATTGTTGCGACATACCATCCATCAATGGGGCATCTTTGACGTCTCATGTCTAAGGAACACTTATAAGACCATGACATGAATCAACCTGATTGACAACATGTATAATACCATTATGGGATTATTGAACACAATGAACTTTTTTCCATATAACACTCATTATCTATCCTTAATGTATCCACACTGATTGCTGTGGGATCGTCCATACTCATCATATGACTGGGACTAGACAATGATCTCCTATCCAAATATTTAAATGTCCTTTCTTGATTACCCTTTGAGTAGGAATGTTTAGAACACATTTTTAAAGATTAGTGATGTCTATATTATGATATCCTTATTATTCATTCAATCATTGCATGCATTCATGTATTTTAATTCACTTATAAACATCACACATGCAATATAAGAAATATATATTCTATCCATGAATATTGAACGAGTCATGGAATGCGTGAATGGCTTGCATGACACATGCATTTTGAACAAGTCTATCATCATATTCATGGCTACCAAAACTTATGGAGTTTGAATATTTCAAAATTTTCAAGCTCAAAAGCTTTGATATAACACTAGGTATCATCTCAATCTCCATGTTCATGAGAAATTCCCCGGGAGCACACCTACCCTATTTTCATCAAATAATATGATAAATACTTAAACAATACCATGTTTTTTTATATGGTTGATTAATGATTATAACACGCTCTTAAATTTACTGCCTATACTAAATGTTAAATAAAATAACTAAAATATCATATTTTATGATTTATTCATAATTAGTTTGTAATTATGAGTAACAATAGATGCAATCCCATCCTTTTCAAACTCAATCATCACCCATTAGTCAATGAGACATGATCAGATTCAGTTAATTTTTTTGACTAACCCTGCATACCTTATTCCATAGACATAAAGTATTGTTTTTGGTGAATAACTTTTTTGTATTTTGCATAAATTTATCAGGTGATTAATGGAGCATCATGAAAATTTATCAGAAATTGGGCTTGAAGAAGGAGCTTGACGGAGCATATTAGGCCAAGAGTGTAATGGGCTATAAGGATAAAATTAGAGGGGCATAGCCACTCATCCCGCTGCCCCTTAACTTCCCTCCTTAGAGAGAGGCACACAATTAAAGCTTTGAAACTCTTGATAGGAAAAAATTATGAAGCAACATGAGAAGGAATTGATATAAGGTAGAAAGATACATCAGAAATCATGTTCTTTGTAAAAATGCTCTCATCCTTTATCTGGGCATCCCTTCATTATGGAATTTAACCAAGAAGGATCTGGCCACGAGGACAAAGCCTTTTCCTGGTTGATGAACCTGATTGAACTGTTTATGGAATGTGTTTTCACTTATCTTGAAGCTCTCCCTATCATTCCAAACACATTGACCTGGAGATAGTATATAGACCCTTTATAAGCTTCTTGGACATTTAAATATTATAATATGACCTTCGACACCTTAATAAAGTACCAAGTATTTCTATTTTAATTTCATCGAACCTTTATCAACATCATTTCTAGTGTATGTATATTCCTTCATCCACGTTAGAGTAAAAAATGAATTAGGGTGTGTCTCAAAATGACTTAGTCATCCTAGTTAGTACATATATATTGTGGTTATTATTTGAGAACAACTTCTATGATATTTATACTACCGGGGCCTGTCATTTACCTGAATTTTCTTCCTTGAGTCAATCTACCCTTGTACCAAGGTTGGAAGATTCCACCTTGACTACATAATCATCTTTGTGGAGTTCTTGATGTATTTGATCTAAGAATGATCAGACTCCCTATATTAAGCACTTTGAAGTCAATCAAAACACGTTTGTTCATCCATAATTTGTCTTTGGTGCCTTATGTCTAAGGACCACTTACACAACCATGAAATGAATCAACATGATTGATAGTTCATTGTAATACCCTTCAATGATTCATTCAGACAAATTTAGTGAAATCTTTCACTAAAGCGCACTCATTTTTTATCCTTGATGTCTCCACACTAAAGGCCCTAAGATCACACAACTCATCATATGAGTGGGATTAGGCACTGATATTCTATCTGGATATTTTGAATTTCATCTAGAGTATCTTAAATTGTATATTGCATTATAATCACATTTATCATCATATCAGTAGAAAAACCATACTTTTTGTTTTGTCAACTTCCAGACTTATTGATTTTCGATCAACATCTTTTACATCAATCCCATCGGCATGCTGTCGCGCTGGTGCAATCACAACTACTCTGAACTATTTATTTTTATTTTCCCACTTTTGGTTTTATTCAGTCAATAACCAATCTATGTGTGGATTGAACCCTTATTTTCCCTACTGTTGTACTTAAGGTGAAAATTATACACAATTTTTATTACTCTAAGTTGAAAGATTTACCCCAAATTTTAATATATTCGTGTTGTATCTTCATGCATTCAATATAAACTCATCCCTGTTTGTACTTCCATGAGGGATCAGTAGCCTGGTTTATATGTACCACCTCCCAAATTTGGGACCCAAGAGAAAGGGGAGGAAGCTGACAATAAGTGAGTGTCCTTTCTATCCCAAAAATACTGCCATCAAACCAATCTATAAAAATCCTTACTGATTGAAGTACTTGTTATTCGTTTCTAATTTTCACACTATGACATGGCACCCTTGAATGGACATACATGCTCATCACCTTTATTGGGTGATCCATAGTCAAACAACACTATTGAATGGTTCAGGCTGGAGGGGACGATCACGATCTGGGCCATGAGATTGATAAACTTTTAAAATCAAATTTCTTACACAGTTGATGGTTAAATTATATATGTTGATCAGATTAAGTCTTATAGATGAATCAGGGTTTCTACTCAATGAGATAAGGGTAAAGAAGGATGCCCATCAAGAGGTTTTGGCTCTTGGCAAGGACGGAGGTGAAACCTAAGTGATTTATGCAGAAAGACTCATATTTTTTTATCAGTTACTCGGAAAAAATAAAAGTATCATCATTCCACTCTAAATTGAATGATAAAATCACTTTGGTGCATATCCAATCTGTGATTTCTCAGTTCCTTGCTTGAGTCATGTCGAGTTGTTCATGTGCCCAAGTTCTAGACAGATAAAAGAGATTCCCACAACATCAAATAGTCTTCCTCTTGATGAGCCATGTCATCACTCCACCATCATCTTTACATTGTTTCGATCACATAGGGGGTGGAGAGGAACTAAATACAGAGAAGGAAAAAGAAAGGTGGGCGGGCATCTTCATAATTCTTTCCTAGGTAAATTCTTTTCAAGGCCTCAATTGTTTATAATTAATGAGAATTTTCAAAAGGCCATTTGTGTATGACCCTCGAGACCCTTGTGTTAACCTAGTTGATGACTCTAGCTGTCCAATAACCTTTATTCGCCAAAATAATTGATTATTGATTTCAACATATACAATAATTAATCATAGATCAATTTGACTCAATTGATAAGTTGAGATTTCTTCTGATAGGGTCCAAGATACACCTAATACTCTAGAAGATACAAAGTAGTGTATTGACTCACTCAGGGAACCTTTATGTCATCGGTTCCCATGTGATTATAGTCTATCATATGCTTGACACTCCTAGGATGACTTAGGGTATAGTCAAATGTGAAACCCTAATAGGTCATCCAAGTTAGATCTGATGTATTAATAAATAATTAGAGAACTCCTTTGCACTCAAACTAACTCTATTTAAAACTCAATGATATGGAACTCATACACACATATACTTCTTCTCCCAGCTTCCTTAGACTATTGTCCACTTCTGACGCAATAACAACAACATAATGATAGTGGTGGAGAGATAGCGTGGATTGTCAAGATGGAGGAGGGGATTTGATGTGCTTGGGATTACTCGAATACATCTACAGACCGCAAACTTAAGCATCTTAACATGTATTGTTTCAAGAACTATGGAATCATGGATCCAATTTATGCCAATGTGATTTATCATTATTTTAGAGTGTCGTTACAATTTTGTTTTACATATTTTGCTACACATCAGTTAAGTTTGTCTCAATAAAGGCACTAAAAACCAACATACAATTCATTATATATTTGAGAAGGACATCAACATATATTGATGGAATATCACCATCTCCCCCACATATGATGAGAATAATTGATCATAAAACTAACTTCGTGAATACACTAAGGAGATTTAGCGATGACTTTTAGGGAAAGTTTTTGTCGAATTGATCTATATGAATTCCTAGATGGTTTTACAGCAAAATGTTGATAAGGACTAGGCTGAGACACAACGAGAATCTTATGGATGGATATTTTGACCAACTCATAATTTTTGAGCTCATGGGATTCCGAACAGTCTTCTTTAGAAGTAATTGGCCGATGAAACAAGCTCCAAGAAGATGATGAAAAAAATTACTTGGCTGAGGTCATGGAAGTATCAAAAACTAAAACTTTTGATGATATCCTAATGATGTATATATGGATATTATGAGTCTGGCACAGATGGAGATTATGCATACATGGTAACTAAGAACAAATAAATTCAGGAAAGAGTCAATAAAACCCCTTTTATATTCCACAACAAACAGTATAGCCTGATACTTCATGTTTTGGTGATTAACTATTACTTGGGTTATATTAATCATTGCTTAATTTAGACATCTGTGATGATTATTTGAATTATTATGTTTTATTTGGATATTTATTTGGATAGCGGAATAATTAAATATACTCATACATGGGTCTAAAGTTCCACACGTAAGGTCTATTTTACATTAGAGGATATACTTATTTGTAAAAATTTTCATGAAAAAAAATCATGAATTATAATGGTGAGAAACATCCTTGTACCTCCCTCCTTGTCTCCCTCTCCTTATTCTCCATTCTTCTTGAGCACCTTGCCCTCCAAAATATAACCATAACAGAATGCCCATCTTGGATAGTTGATGAACCAGAAATAAGGGGTAAAATATGCCGTTTAAGGCTTCTAGTTTAGACATCAATATTTATAATGTTCTCAAGCATACACTGAGTAAGGGTCGAATCCACATCCATAAAGTATTGAATAGGTGAATTTTTATCTTTGATTTCTATTTTTCTAAAGAAATTATATTTATATAAGGAATCAAGTATAATTTAACGAAAGCGAACTAGTGAAAAGCAAATTAACATAATTTTAGGAAGCTCATAAAATATTATTCCAATTTAACCTAAGTTATTCAGATTTTATGGTATCAGTTTGAGAATTTAATATGATTTCATTGTATAAAAATACTAATTAATGCTAACTATAAAATACCTTAGCCGAAACTTAGCGAGTGACGGGTGATGGTAGACCGAGATGGAGTGGATGAAAGAGATACCGTGCTGATTGCAATGGAGATGATAGCAGATACACGCTCATGAGCGGCAGAGGGGGGGTGCAAATGATGATGATTTTATGGTCATTGGAGCGATGAAGATGGATGCAGATATGCGCTGACGAGCGGCGGAGTTGAAGGTGGTGTATGAGAAAGTGGAAATGATGCCGGACGTCGTCAAGACGTCGTCCGGTCGACACCGAGGGTAGCGGCTCGGTATCGAATCAGGATCTCAATCGGTCGACGACGGCAGCGTCGTCCGTGAATGCTGTTGGGCAGGTATAAATGATGACGATGATGCGTGAAAGCCCTACTTTGGTACGTGCATGTGCCGAAATGCGGTGTTGCCATTCCAGAGAATGACGGGATCGCTTCTGGTGAGGTCAAACGGACCTCCCGAACCTCGCCCGAGAGGGTCGAGGGCGAGTACGTCGCCGAACGGGGATACCCCACTGATATGCTCATACGCGTTGGGAGAACCCGACTCGTACCGGGCAGGTAAGACTCTCGTATAAATTCGTCGTTTTCTCAACCTGTCTCACTCACCTAAATCTAACCCGAGCGCGGAGTAGGCGAATCGAAAGTGCACTGAAGTAAGTAAGAGACGTCAAGAGCAGTTGAGTAGGGGTACCTTCATCGCGCTGGTGACAGATATGTCGTATTAGGGGCTCCAGAGAAGACAGCAAGGGGGCGCTGGCGTCGGTTGAAGATGCAGATTGCGGCGAGGAGTCAGGGGGGCAGTTGGGATGATGGAGCGGTGTCGTGTGCAGGGTGAGCGTCGAGGCCGGTGCGCGTGTGGACCGGGCGCGGCTGAAGGCGGTTGGTGGGGAGGCGCGGTGACGGGCTAGCATAGGCGAGACGCGACCGTCGGGCGCTGCGCGGGCACCGGGCGCGGCTGAGGGCGGTTGGCGGGGAGGCGCGGTGACGGGCTAGCATGGGTGCGACGCGGCCGTCAGGCGCTGCGCGGGCACCGGGCGCGGCTGCAACGGGCGAGTGCGGAGTCGCGGTGCTCCCGATGGAGGTCGCGCACGTCTGCGCTGGTGGCAGGGTGACGACTGGGGGTGGTGTCACGCGACCGACGGCTTTGGCGTGCGCAGATGGCACGCACGCGGCGCGCGCGGTCGTCAGCTCACGCGGGCACGACAACGACGGCCGCGACGTGAGGAAATGACGGGCGACCGGCAAGAAGTAGCCAACTGGCGGCGCGCGCAGAGTTGACCGTGGGAGATGAGCGGGCGACGGGTGATGGCGCGAGGCCGGCGGCTGAGGCGTGTGAGCGGCGAGCGGTGGCAGAGAATGGCGAGCGGCGGGGCGAGAGGGCGAGCGGCGGTGGAACACGGCGAGCGGCGGCGGGTGATGGCGAGCGGGCCATGGGACATGGCGAACGGCGGCCGGATCTCCCTCTCCTCCTTCCTTCCTTCTCCTTCTTCTTCCTCCCTCTCTTCTTCTTCTTCTTCTTCTTCTTCTTCTTCTTTCTTCTTCTTCTTTCTTCTTACTCTCCATGTATGTGACTCTTCAACTTCTAAACGCTATGATTCATAGAAAAATTCAAGAGTGCCTTTGGGGGGGGCGCCCTCCCCTCCCTTATATAGGAAGTGTGAAATGGGCCCCCCTAAAACAACAAAAGGGAATAAAATAAAGGGGCTTATAAGGCCCAGTAAGGTAGGTGGGGGGGGGAGATATCCTCATATGGGTTCTTTCCCTCTCTACAACGGCAAAATGATAAAGATGAAAAGCGATGACGAGAAAATAAGAAACAAGTAAAACGATCTGAAGGTGGCGTGTCATCACGCCGTATATCTGAACCCAAGGTTGCGGGTCGATGCTGCGGCTCGTCGTGTCGGCTGGATACGTGTCGACGGCGGGCTCGATGATGGTGCTGGCTCCTCGCGTGATGATCCTGCGGTGTCGGACGGTGCCGCGCCATCAGGAAACTTAGGCTATCGGTGATGATAACGTAGGAAAAAGGACGAAGATGTAACTCAGAAAAAGATGAAGATCATGCTAACCTCATCATCACGTGCCCTTCAATACTTTACTCTTGGAGTACAAGAACAGAACCAAATGATGTTTTGAATGAGCAAATCACTCCGCTAATCGTAATTATGAACAAAATCCAAGGGTGTATTTTTACAATGATGGGAGGTTCTATTTATATCAAGATGGTAGATGGATAGAGGAGGAAAATTTACACCCTCAAATTTTCACCCCAAACCTCCTTTTTGATGGAAATATATATGGCCGGCAAGCCAATCACACATTCCGCATCTTGTTCCATGTTCATAAATTCATTATAGTGCACTTGTAATGCTTATAATGAAGTCCACGAATACATGATCGGACTTAGTGAATTATGATGAGATCATAATACCGAGATCACTAGTCTTTAAGCATGTGTTCTAAATATTCCTATGTTGGGTTCTAGAGGCCTATATCTGGATGAACAAATCAAAACGATGCGCAGCAGAAGACTCTTTGCGAATCGAACGGCATCGACAAAAAAATTAAAACGAAGTACCTTTTCACGGATCGCATCCGTGATTTCTTCGATCCCGGAGCGAGACGAGTCGAGTTGCTCAAGTGTGCAGCCTCTAGACGTATCCACGCCGTCCTCGGCGCGTCGTATCTCCTCTTTCTTGTTGACAAGCCCTGTTCTTTCTCCGTCGGCGTTGTTACGTCGTCCCGATCACATCAGGGATGGAGAGGGGTTGTGGGGAGAGTGGAGAAGAAGGGGAAAGGCCCCTAAACAATTCTGGCCTGGGTGAATTTCGTTTAAGGCCTTCCCCTATTTATACTAAGTGGGTATTTTCATAAAAACCCCCAAAACTTAAGTATATCTTCCAACGTCCAAAAGACCATTTTCGTGTGACCCTCTAGGCCCATGTATCAGTCTAGTTAATGACTCCAGCGGCCCAATAACCTTTATTGGCCTTCCAAATTAATTAACTATATCATCATATAGATTAATTAACGTCGGATCGATTTAACCCAATCGATAGGTCGAGACTCCGACACGTGGGGTGCCAAGCTACACCGCGTGTCCTAGAAGATACAAAGGAGTGTGTATCGACTTACTCATGGAACCTGTTCATCATCAGTTACCGAGTATGTATAATCCTTCATCCACTTGACGCTCCTTGGACGAATTAGGGTATGGTCAACTGTCAAACCCTAATCGATCATCCAAGTTAGTACTGATGCATTCGAAAATCATCGGAGAACTCTTCTCTGATATTTCACTGCCTTGGCCAAGGGCTTCGTTGCATCGTCTTCCTTGAGCTTTCACCTCTTATACCGAGGGTGGACGATCCCATCTTGACCACTCAATCGCCTTCGTGTACTTCTTGATGCACCCGAACTAAGAGCGTTTAGAATCCCATGATTAGAGACTCGTTGGCCATAGCCAAAGTACAATCGTCCGTCCACAAGACGTCTTTGGTGTCTCAGGTCTAAGGACCACTTACACAACTGTGACGTGAATCAACCTGATTGACAATTCGGTATAATACCATTCAGGGATTTGTAGGGATCAATTCAGTGAACTCTTTCCACTAAAGAGCACCAACTATCTATCCTTAGTGTCTCCACACTAATGGCTACGGGACCGGCCATACTCATCATATGAGTGAGGCTAGATAGTGCTATTCTATCTGGATACTTTGATGTCCTTCTCGCGTATCCTTTGAATAGGAATGTTTAGAACACATGCTTAAAGACTAGTGATCTCCGTATTAGGATGTCATCATAATTCACTAAGCTCGATCATGTATTCATGGACTTCATTATACTCATCACACGTGCACTATAATGAATATGTTCTATTAATAAATATGGAACGAGATGTGGAATGTGTGATTGGCTTGCCGGCCACATATATATTTCCATCATCCTATTCAAAGGATATGCGAGAAGGACATCAAAGTATCCGGATAGAATAGCACTATCTAGCCTCACTCATATGATGAGTATGGCCGGTCCCGTAGCCATTAGTGTGGCGACACTAAGGATAGGTAGTGGGTGCTCTTTAGTGGAAAGAGTTCACTGAATTGATCCCTACAAATCCCTGAATGGTATTATATTGAACTATCAATTAGGTTCATTCACATCACGGTTGTGTAAGTAGTCCTTAGACCTAAGACACCAAATACGTCTTATGGATGGACAGTTGTACTTTGACTATGACCTACGCGTCCCTAATCATGGGACCATAAATAGTCTTAGTCCAAGTGCATCAAGAAGTTCACGAAGATGATTGAGTGGTAAATATGCGATTGTCCACCCTCGATATAAGAGGTGACAACTCAAGGAAGATGATGCGATGAAGTCCTTGGCCAAGGCAGTGAAATATCGGAGAAGAGTTCTCCGATGATTTTCGAATGCATCAGTACTAACTTGGATGATCGATTAGGGTTTGACAGTTGACCATACCCTAATTCGTCCAAGGAGCGTCAAGTGGATGAAGGATTATACATACTCGGTAACTGATGACGAACAGGTTCCATGAGTGAGTCGATACACACTCCTTTGTATCTTCTATGACACGAGGTGTAGCTTGGCACCCCACGTGTCGGAGTCTCGACCTATTGATTGAGTTAAATTGGTCCGACATTAATTAATCTATATTATGATATAGTTAATTAATTTGGAAGGCCAATAAAGGTTATTGGGATGCTGGAGTCGTTAACCAGACTAATACATGTGCCTAGAGGGTCACATGCAAATGGTCTTTGGACGTCGAAAGATATACTTAAGTTTTGGGGGTTTTTATAAAAAATACCCACTTGGTATAAATAGGGAAAGGCCTTGAATAAAATTCACCCAGGCCAGAATTGTTCAGGGGCCTTCCCCTTCTTCTGCACTCTCCCCACACCCCTTCTCCATCCTTGATGTGATCATGACGACGTAACGATGCTGACGGAGAAAGAATGGGGCTCGTCAACGAGGAGGAGATCCGACGTGACGAGGATCGCATGGATATGTCTAGAGGTTGCACACTTGAGCAGCTCGACTCGTCTCACTCCGGGATCGAAGAAATCACGAATGAGATTCGTGTAAAGGTACCTCGTTTTAATGTTTTATTGATGCCGTTCAATTTGCAAAAGTCTTCCGCTGCATATCGTTTTGTTTTTTTCATCCATGTCAAGGCCTATAGAACCCAACACTTTTGGATCATTAGATGTCATCATTTCATGTTGGACCGATCTGAGCCATACAATTTTCTCTATCCTATGATTTTCTCTACACTCTGATTTTTTCTCTCTTCCAATTTTCTCTCTTCTACAAATTTTATGGCAGATTTCTAGTCTGACACAAACTTCTAGGATTGGAAAAAATCAATTAGCTCATAAAAAATATTTAAATAAATTCAAAAAATTATATTGTTTGAATTGTAAAGTTATTTTGTTTATGAATTTACATCAAAATACTAAAATATAACTATTTAAATATATCTTAATTTCATGAACTTTATGAGTTCATGAAAGTAGTTTTATATTTTTCTGAATTCAATTTTTAAAATTTTTGTTAAAATACCATAAAATAAAGAAATAAGAAATTCACTATACAAGTGAAATAGATCATTTTATACTCTAAAGCGTGGTTTTAGGATAATTTCAAGGAGAACAAACACATAAAGTGCATGAAATTACTATGAAAATTAGTATGTTATTTGTGATTATCAGTCTCTCACATTGTTGATAGATAAAAATATAAAGAGATGTACTATGATGACAACACCTATACATTATTTCAGCTTAATGCACCGACATTCTAGCTCAAAGCATCGAGGTCAGAATATTTGTTTAGGAGGGTCTCAAGGGAATATTAGAGACACATGATCTTTGCTGACCTTTTAAAATTCTAAGGAATAAATGAACTGTTAAAGGTGCTCATAGAGAAGACTAAAAGGGAAGAGCTAAAGGTATTCCCATATCTTGAGATCATCGATAGTGTTGTGAGATGAGAATGTGAATTATCCAGATTGAGTACGTTACTTGAATGATATATTAGTTTTGGATAAAGATCATTGAAAGTCTTAGTGATTGTTTTGGCTAGATAACACAACCATGTCGTTCGGTTCCTAACCAGTGTAAAAAATGATATTTTGTTTCATTTCTTATGGAACTATAACAAGAATGGCTCGTAATGAGATGAAGGGTGAAAGCTAATGCAGGAATTAAAATTTTTAAAAAGGGTGATCTTTTAAAATTTTCATCCGTCCTCTTATCAAGTTTTTTCACTATCACTTGTTCCAACAAGTGGTACCATATGAGGACTTACACATCGACGATTACATGTTAGCAAGTAGATCAGATATGAGTGGAGATGATCACTACCTTCCCATGCTAGATGGCGCACACTGCCTTGTGTGGGATGGAAAACAGTCTTACAGTTTCTAGTCAAGTGAGTAATAGAGAACATGTGTGTACCATCTTTATTTTTTGAGTAGTAGACTTTTTAGTAGTCTACCCTGTGGGGTGCTCCAAATATTTTAGAGTTCAATCTGTTCTAAACATGCTTTTGAAATAAAATTTAGCTTCACTACCGAGATCTTCTTGAAATAATTCTTAATTGAAATAGTATTATTTAATATATATTTCTCTTTTTATATTTTATACGTTGAAGGATGATCTTTTTTGAATTAAAATTTGCATTTTACGTCAAATTCTCATCAAGTTATTTATCCAAATTTAAGTTGATTTAACTTAGATTGGTTTGAGTAATTTGAAGCAGAGTGAAATAAAAAATGAGGAAATGTAAGAGTGATCTACTGTTTGGATTGATTTTAACTTATCGCATGATATTTATTGTGACCTATTACCAGAGTTTAACATTACAGAAGGACTCTCTTAGGAGCAGAGTATTCCAAACAATTCATCATGGTTACCATTCGTTTTCTCTTACATATTCTTGGGACAACGTGGCTTTATCAATACTTTTTTTCAGGCTCTAAGGACCCTTTGTTATATTTCTAAAAGAACTTCCAATCAACATCAGGTATGAAATTTGTTTCTTGGAATGAAAAAAATGTTATTATCATTCTCAAGAAGTTAATTTATGGGTTTATTATTGTATTATTTAAAGTTTTTGGATTCTATAAGATTGTGGAGTGCAACTACAATGAATTAAGTAGTTGTCATTGTTCCCATGAAAACTTTATATTGACGATAATAATCGGAAGATAATGAGTAACCATTATCATCATTTGTTACCACACATACGAGTAGCAATGATGATGAAATACATAAGTGATGGAGCGCGCCCAAACGACATCGACAAAACATCATCAGAGCCATCCTCGCCATCATCAGCATCACCGCCGGTCCGTGTCCAGCCCGACCGGCACGCCAAAGCATCCGTGAAGATTCCCGGGTTTAAATACCTCCAGTAGAGCACGTCCTCATCCGTATCATAAGGTTTTAATTATCTGTTTTCAGCCGTCTGATTTCTGTTTGTGTTCGTCACGACGAGTGCACCCTAGTCATTGTGATGCGTCTATATCACCGTATTTTCTTATCCGTTCGTATCATTTTTTATTTCACGTCATTTTATTTTGTTATTTTCTTATTTGTGTTGTAAATTGGGGGGGGGGGGATTCTTATGGACTCTCCTTATTTGGAATCCATGTAATGGGCCCATCATGGCCCTATATAAGGCCATGATGGGACCACGTCCTGTTTAGATCTGGAATTTGTTTGGCAGTTATCGTTCAGAAAACCAGGTCTCATCGTGGGTAGAAGGAGAAAGAAGAAGAAGAAGGGGGAAGAAGGAAGAGGAGAAGAAGGAAGGCAACACCATTTCACCGGATCTGCCTAGCGCTACCTGGATGTGCACTTGCTTGCCCTCCGTTCGATACCAACATCGCCCAAAACGACGCTCCATGGGTTGAATTGTCACTCCTGTCGCGCGGCAACTATTCTCTGATCGTGCTCGCGGCGGTTCGATCCCTTGGATCGGAAGAGTCCCAGATCGTTCTACTAAGTCGATCTAAAGACTCCCTGAGCCACAGGAGAGGTCTTCGTTGAACCTCTGCGCTACGAGCTCGGAGCACAGAGGAAGTTCTCGATGGTCGCACGATAGTGCCATCGTTCGTTTTCGGGTCTTCTTCGCACCGAGTCAAGGCTGTCAGGGTTTATCTGCGCCGAGCATCTTGTACAAATCTGAGCGTGCCGCAGAATCCCGACAAGACCGTTGAATCTGCTCGTGACTCTCTCGGTCGCGCGGCAGGCAAAACTGCGGGACCGTTGACTCTTGACAAGGCTGGTCAAACGGTGAAATGCACGGTAATGTTCGTCTGACGGTCGCCTTTGGGTGATTCTTACGGTCGTCCACGTCGTCTACATTCCCCTTTGACGATTCTCATAGTAGACTCCATCAAAGTCGTCTTAAATCTTCTGCTGGTTGAATCTTCTACTGGTTGGGAGTCAATCGTTCTTGCACCGCTGGTGGAAACTTACTCCGACGCCCATAATCGTTCTGGGATTCAGGATGATCTATTGTGACTCCGACTCAGGTTGATTACTCCATCTGCTTGGGTGTGGTGTTTGTTGCGATCCAAGATCACGCCGCCGAGAACACCGATAAGAGCCTCCCATCGCGACTCTCTCATTCTTGTCTCGCCCACACCCCTGTTCTTTGTTCCGACATTTCCTGTACCGTCTCCATCGCACCCGCCTGCTCTGCCTCGTCCACCGACAAAAACGCCGATGACAAACGCCGCCACCAACGAGGTACGCCGTCCCCTTGCTCGTCTTACAGTATACTTTCGGCTGCACTCTACCGCACTCGAGTTAGAATTACGTGAGAGAAAACTACGAGAAAATTGCGAATTGAGTGTTTCCCTATGTACGGGTCGAGCAGTTCGTTATGTGCGAGCCCCTACAGAATTAATTTTGTTCAGCACTGTAGTTGCCATCGTCGCTCCGGCGAGGGTCAGAAGGTCACCGTCATCGTCATCGGTCGCACGCCTTGGAGCTCGGAACTCGGTAATTCCTACAAGTTGGACCTGCACGTACGCTCCGCCTAGGTCACTTGCAATTACGTAGTTACATTCACTTAGTGATTTATCCGTCGGATGACGCCAATGCCGACGTCCGGCATCAATAAGCCTCTTTCTCCTCTTGTGGAATGAATGATTCTGAAGTGTCACACGAGTGATAACATGCATCTTTAGTACCTTAATCTGCCCATGGTACATCTTATTTTAACTAATTCAACTATATATGCATGTTATCAAACATAAAATGATTAAATGCGTTTTTCGAATTATATTAATTTTTTTTGGCATTTTTATGAGAATAGATTCCAAAATAATATAATTTTCTAAGTCAGAATATGATTTTTCTGGAATTTTTTGACATTAAATTCGTAAAGATCTGAATTTTCTGAGTCAAAAATATATTTATTTATAATTTTTGGGCTTTAATGTTATTAAATATGAACATTAGAAATCATTTTTAGAATCTTTTTGAAGCATCACCACACGTCGGTATCGATGTTCGATTCGTCGAACAACGACTTGTCATACCTTATGGTGACAAGTGACCCAACCAATCATTTTGCAAAAAGCGATGCCATAATGGTACTTTCAACTAACAAATCATTATTTTACTTTCTTTTGGCTGAAAGAGTGACGTGGAAAAATAAATAAATAGAGCTTTTCCTTGCAATAAATGCGTGCATGGGCGGAGGCAAAAATAACAAAAAATGACTTCTCTTTTTTTCTTTGAAATAAGCAACAAGGACGAGGGGCGACGTGGCCGCACGACACGGCTCCATGTGTACAGGTGGCGCGCATCAACAGCTGATGAATGAAGAGGAAAAATGCTGATGTGGCGTGCATAATGCGCCGTCACATCAACCACAGGCTAGTACCTTATTAAATATCATGTTAAATAAAGGCTTATTATTTTTATTTTGTCTTTTTCCAACTACAGGTACATATGGTGCCTTAGAAAAGCGCGAGCGAATGACGAGAAGACACATAATTTTAAATGATTTGACAGTTTAACCAAAAAGAGAAAAGAGGAAACATCAGAGACGATGACGATGAGAGAGACTCACTGGCTAGGATTGCTCCACCTTCAAACAGTAATATCTGACAATCTATAGGTCTGATTGAGCTGAAAATTTTAGCACTGGTTTGTCTTGCCCTCCTCTTTATATCATACCCTGTGATGTATAAATATATCCTAGATCACTGTAAAATTCATCTTGAACTTGCGTCCTAATTGCGTGGGCTGATTGAAAAATAGTGAGTTTTGAGATCCATCTAGTGTGTTCTTGGTATCTTGGGTGTCTGGGAAGAAGAATTAGAGAAGGGGGGGGGCCCTTACGGGCACTCGCAAATCGCCATGATCCCGATGGAACATAAGGATCTAAGGTAAGCGTCTTCACCTTATGGTGCTCTTTTCCCGACATCTTTGTTAGCTTAATTAGAGTTTATTATCATCTTTCTACAATCATTCCACTCCTTTACGGACCCACTATTTCATCTCTTGCTCTATCATCACATTGTTCACACACTCAATCATTATCATATTCATCGCTTTCTCTACCCCACTCACATACCGCTTCGTGCAATTCTATGTTCTCTTCCTTTTTCTTTGCTAATTTAAAGATTAGTCATAACTATTACAACCTTTTACTCGATATCACTATTTTACCTATTATATTCTTGTCTTTATTTTCTTGTATCAATAATCAATATAGTAAAAAAATTAAATCCTTAATTATCGTTACCTCTGGAGACGATCCACACTCATCACTAGCTAAATATTCCTAAGTATCGGTAAAAATATTTTTTAGATTATTTCAATTACTGAAGACGAATTAAAACAATAAAATTGAGATTATCAACGAGGCCAGATTTCTTATGAAAATTATTCAGAGGAAAATATGATGCGATTTATTCATTTAAGAGAGTCCTAAATAGAGTCTGAAGAGGAAATACATACTCTAGCAATGTTCAGGAGGTTGAATTCAATGATACAAAAAAGCAAAAGAAATGGATCATTTTGACACAATTGTCCAAGAAACTCATGTAACATTTGTCAATGTCCTAATTCATTTACTATATATTTTTTATTCAAATTTTGAAAAGATGCAGCACCAATGTCTTTTGAAGATATTGTAAGATTATGTACTTTAAGGTCCACTAAAATTTTAATGTGTGTTCAAAAACCCAAACATTTAATCCCCAAGTTCCAAGTCACCAAATAATACCACCTATAATAGTTTTGCTTCAAACACAAATACAGTTTCGAGTTTGTTGACAAAGTGCCCAAGGTATTATGCCATTTGGCGAAATATCACAGCCACCAATGCACTAACAAGAAGGGGACATATGAGTTTAGTATGCTGATTTTCTAGTCCAATCGCAAACGAGGCCCAAGACATTGTTTGTCGATGAATTGGAGACATCCTTTCTAACCCTAAATTGATTTAAAAAGAATGGAAAAGCAGATTTTCTCCAATGTTGATAAGGCACTCCATCTAAGAGCCTCTTATCCTCACAAAAATTCATTGTCACAAACAAGAGGTCAATGCTTAAAGATTACATCATGGAGATGGTTATGAATCGATAAAGAAGCATTAAATGTAGATAAATGACATAATTAATGTGGTTTGTTCACCCATGCACTAAAGATCTATGAAGAAGTAGCTTGGGATGTTCACAATTGTAAAACATGTGATGAAGACAGATAAGACTTTATGACACTCATGACTATGCTGGTTCACTTCTGCTATTTGGTTTTGTCTCCAACCTTTTGCCTTTTCAGTCTGAGCATGGTTGAAGCACATGGGATGGACCTTGATTATATAGTTCCAAATCTTAGAAACCATGCCCTTTTGAACTATGATTTTACTATTCTCCACATCTCAGACTGTGAGTCTTTTATTTTATCCTGATACTTTATGTGTGTGAGAGAGAGAAAGAGAGTCTGTGTGAGAGAGAGAGTTTGCATGTGTATATGTGTGTGAGAGACAAAGAGAGTGCATGTGTGTGTGAGAGAGAAAGAGCGCTTGCATGTGTGTGAGAGAGAAAGAGAGTTTGCATGTGTGTGTGTGTGAGAGAAAGAGAGTTTGCATGTGTATGTCGCTGGCTAACCCAGTACTGCAGGAGCTGAACTGAACACCGAATTCAGATTTGAACATTCGATTAGATCCGATTTGAACAACGTGTTCGAATCGTATCAAATTCGAACATTCGATCTGACCGATGCGCGGATCTTATCCAAACCGATCTTGTTCGAACAATCTGATCCAAACCGATGCGCGGATCGTGTTCGGATGGGATCTGAACTGGACAGATCGGTGTTCGGATTCGATCGTTCGAATGCCCAATCCGATCGAACATTCGAACGATGTGTCCGAATCCCCGATCCCTAGACAGTGTGAGTGAGAGAGGATATAGAAAGAGAGGGTATGTGTGTGAGTGAGAGAGAGGAGAGAGAAAGAGAGGGTGTGTGAGAGAGGAGAGAGATAGAGAGGGTGTGTGTGTGTGAGTGAGAGAGAGGAGAGAGAAAGAGAGTGTGTGTGAGAGAGGAGCAGGGATCGGGGTTTGGATCGGATCTGATCATTCAAATCCAGATTGAAATATTTGTACGAAAAACAACTGAGTTGACGTTGTTTTTTGAATGGTTCGATTTTGTTCACACAGTTCGAACAAAATACGACTGATTTCGATTTTTCAAATCGAATCGATTGAAAAGTTTAGATAGAACTCGATCTATACCCTTTTTCGATCTCTTCCCTCTCGCTCTCTCTCTTCCGTCAGTATCTCTCTCTTTTTCTCTTTATCACTTGTTCTCTCCCTCTTTCGTTCTTTATCTTTCTCTCTCCCTCTGGCTCTCTCATTCGTTCTCTCTTTAGGTCTATCTCTTTCTCTTCCCTCTGGGGTTCTCATTCATTCTCTCTCTATCTCTCTACCTCTTGCTCTCTCATTCGTTCTCTCTCTTTCTCTCCCCCTGGCTCTCTTACTCGTTCTCCCGCTCTCGCTCTCTCTCTTGTTCTCTCTCTCTCACGTCTTATCTCACTCTTTCTCTCCCTTTCTAGCTGGCTATGACTCTCGCCCTCTCTCTATTGCTCTCTCTTCCTCTGGCTCTTGCCTCTCTCTCTCTCTCTCATTGTCTCCCCTGGGGCTATCTTCTCTCGCACGCTGTTTCTTCCTCTGGTTCTATCTATCTATAGTTCTCTCTCGCTCGCTCTCTATCTCTCTTTTTTTTCTCTCTCTCTCTCTCTCATGTTCTCATTCAAACATT